>NW_025091317.1:0-11541 GCF_907166805.1 Alternaria atra
TTTTGATTAGGGATGTTTTCGTTTTTTTCTTTTTTTCCTTAATCATTTAGGTAGAATTACAGTTGACACTAGTTCTTTTACACTATTTTTTAAACATTTTTCTAAATAATTAACATTAGATTGTTCTAATATTCATTATCTGTTCTATCACTGTGAAATTAAATTGGGATAACTTATCTTTAGTTTATCTAGCGTTATTTTATATGATTTCTCAGGAATTACACATGTAATACCTACTTAAATAAATGTTCTTAGGTTTACCAAACTGGGAATTTATTTACATCGTTACTTAAATTCAGATATTGTTAATGGTACAACCTTAGCTGAAGGTATTTATAATATTATACTTTTTTATTTTTGAATTATATCATTTAGACTTTATGACTATAATTATATTAAAAACTTTTAGATCTTTTTATAATGGGGTATAAATAAAATGAATATTTATCCACACAAAATAAGTAAATTACTAGAATAGATCATTTCAAAGGTAGAAAGAGTAGAACTTATTATTCACAAAAAACCTTAGAATCACTATTAAAAAAGTTTGTATCTTAGAAATTTTATTTAATTTTTTTCTAACTATCAAATATTACCTGTAAAATTAACTTATTTGCCTGATCAAATAGTTAATAAAACTATTAAAATATATTAAAATTTAAACAGAACTAATATAAATTTTGTAAATAAAATGGTTTAAAAGCGGAAATCCAAATTTTTAAATTCTTTAAAGACACAGTGTTCAAAATTATTCGATCTATCTCCTAAAAGTTTCATTTGATCTGTGTCCTAAAAGATTCATTCTGCCTTTCGGGAATAGAGAACCTTCCTATTTGAACAATTTTATGATTTCCAAGTATTAATGCAAAAGGTTTCAGTAATATGAGTATAATTTTAAAAAAGGTGAATCTTCCAATGAATATTGCATCCCCTCAAATAGGGGAACAGAGACTAGAAGATAAAAACATATACAGTGATCAAATGATAAAGAGATCTAATTTGTCTTGATTTTAAAAATGGTTGAGTAAAACTATCTCTTTAGAATTTGATCCTGAAAAACTTAATGGTGACCGTGATTCATACTTAGATGAAATTTGTACTATCGGTAGAACAGTTCTAATGGGATTTTATAAATTGGCGAGAATATACCATTTAGGCAATGACAATGTAAAATTTGATGATATATCTTCATCAATATAGATAGAGGGATAGTTTATGACGCTTGAAAGAATTTAGATATTAAATTAAAGGATGATCTTTCACAGATCTAATTTCTCAAACTTTGTTTGATTTAAACTAGAATCTAGAGTGATTTATTGATGAATTCAGATTTTTCACAAAAAGGGCAACAAGTTTAAATAACCATCTAAAGAAATAATTATTTAGATAAATTTTGTTAGTTAGAATTCCCAAAAAGGGAAGTTTTAAATAACTTTTCATCTAAAGAAATTAATCATTTAATTAAATGATTAAGAAGTAAACAAATAGAATAAAATAAAAATGATTGATCATTACTTTAAATTGGATTACTGGTCTTACATATTTAAAGAGTAATTTCCCAGATAGGTATAAATTAGTTCAAGAACTGTTTTATTTCTGACCTGATTTATATCCTAGGTCAAAACAGGTTGTACAGGTTATAAATTCTTGTTTCTACTAGTTAACACTTTCCAGAAAAAGTTATTAATGAATTAACGGAAGAAATACATTATTACTGAAGAGATAAGTAGGATCTAAAGTTATTTACATAGAAAACTAAAGATTCATTCTCGACTTATACATTTGATGATCTAATATATAAATTCATAAAAAGCAGAGATCTCATTTAAAGAAAATATTCACTGAATTTGTTAGATTTTTGATAGAAGAAAAACCAGAGTTCTTTTTATCACAAAAAGGGAAAGAAGTTTATCTACGAAATACTAGCGTAAAGAATTTATATCATAGTTTAAATGAGTCAATTCGAAAACCTTTAACATGTGATGAAGCGTCTATTATAGTTCAGGAGTTAGAGATTAGAAAATCTGATCTTATTCAACACAGAAATTCAGTGGGAATAAAATCTAAGATTTTTATTTTAAATGATATTTATATCGCTAAAGATGATATTTTATTAAATTTAAGATGAATTTCCGCTTGAAAATAAGATTTAATATTAAAGAAATTATATAAACCAGTATAGATACTAATTGAAATAAAACAGTTCATTTATCTATATTAAAAAAGTAATGTTTGTGCAAAGAATATACTGTTAGGTATAAGCAACCATTTACATTCGAAGGTTTAAAGTCAAATCACTTTTTATTATTTTGTACGTTTGTTAATTATAACACAAAAGTTAAATAAAATAATAGTTAGATTACCGTTAACTTGTTATGAAAACGGCTCATTAGTATTTAAATTAGTAGCAAAATAGTATAACATATCCCCAATAAATAGATACTTATATTGGAAATTGAAAGTAGATTTATATTTATAGTGTAATGAAGGGAGAAGATAAACAAATGTTATAAGCTCCAAAAAGAAATAGCTATTGAAGAGAACATTTGTTTTACACGTGGAAAGTTAAGTGTTCAAACCACTTATTTTTTTTTTAACTTTTTGCGATGGATAAGTATATAATAAGGAGATGAAGAGGAAGAAACATTATAAAGCCTTAAATATACTCTATGTAGAATATAAGCAGGGAAGAGAGAGAAAAGGGAAAAATTTTATTCTAATGGGTATTAAAACAGGTTAACAAGTATAGAACTTAGTAGTAATGTATTGGGCATATATCTATATGCTTATACATTATAAAAAGCACGTTTACACATTATTTTAAAATATATAATCTATGCGGTTTAAATAGATAATTAACTTGATTTATTAAAATATACTTTTTAACTAAATGTAATTTTTAAAATATTTTTTAAATTTAAAAATTTAAAAATTATTTTTTCAATTTGGGCTTTTACTGTACCTGTTTTATTAACAGTGTTTTTTAAAAAAGGAGAGAAAAAAAAGGCGATCAAAAAAATCCCGATTTTATTTAAAGATTTCCTGAAAACCGATTGCCCCTTTAAAACCTTTTATTTTTTTCCAAAACCAATTTTTTCTTTTGCGTTTATTTGGCCTTTTTTCCATTAAATTGGGGATATTATATGTTCATTTTTAAGAAAAAACCAATTCAGTTATGAATTAAATTTTGTTTTTGCTATATTTTTTTGTATTATTAAGGGAGTTAGACATAACTGTTATTATAGAAGCTCAAAGAGCTATTTGATATGTAGTACCTTTTATTTCCCTATATTCAGGTTTTAAAATCTATGGGGAAACAAAAAATTCCATTTGATTAGAGGGCTAGTTTTTACCACTTGTAATTCTACTTATAGTGATTTGGCCCTTAAAATCAATAGCTGAAAACTTTTAAAGCTTTACATACGTTGACCATACCAGTGTTATTGCCATGCTGTATATGAAGTCATGTTAATATTGTCAAAGATGTTACAATAAACAATCAGCAGGAAACCAAAATAATTGTAATTATGAGTAGGATCCTCAGAGACTATACGCGATAATACAGTTATATAATTGTATATGATATAGCCCATAAGTATACAAGAGTATATTTTTTATAAAAATCAACCAATCTTAAAACACTTACAGAAAGAAACCTATTTATTTTACTTTCTAGACCTTATTCTACCTCAAGTTCACCTAAAGAAGATAATCCTATACCTGTATTAATTATAACGAATTTACAAGATAAAGATAGCATATTTTCTAAATGTGATCTCCCATTAAAAAAAAAATACTTGAATTTGAATTGGAGGTATATACAGTTTTTTTAAAAAAGGTTGTTGGAAAACAATATATAGGTAGTGCAAAAAGATTTATACTTAAGATTAAACGAACATTTATCAAATAGAAAATCAAATAGGGCTTTACAGATTGCTATTTCAAAATATGGTTTAGAGAACTTTAACTTTTGTATATATGAATATTTTACTTATGAGAATAAGACTACTAGCTTTAAATTATTAACTGAATTAGAAACTATGTATATAAATAAATTTAAATTCAGCAATTTATATAATTTTTTAAAAAATGCTTCTAGCTCAGAAGGTTACAAGCATACAGAATCTGCTAAACAAAAAATGGTAGAAAGATTTAAAGATAAAACTAACCATCCTTTCTGAGGAAAGCATCATGATGAAAGTTCTAAATCTTCATAGCAAACCCGGGGTTTTTAAACCCATGTTTGGTAAGCACATTCCGGAAAAACTAAAGACCTTATAAGAAGTAAAAAAGTTAAATATCCTAATGGTGTAGGTATCTATGACCTAGATAACAATATGGTAAAAAGGTTTGATTATGCTTCAGATCTAGCTATTTATTTAAATGTATCTAAGGTCACTGTAAGTAAATATATAAATAAAGGGTTGGTTTTTAAAGGTAAATACTACTTAAAAGTTAACTCTTTTAACGAATAAGTAAAGTATTTACTGATACTCTAACATAAAGGGAAACGTTGTAAGTGGGTTTAGAAGAGCACATGTTATTTTTGTATTTTTCCTTTTAGCTGAATATGCTAGTATAATTCTTATTTGTATTTTAAATAGTATATTATTTTTAGGTGGTTATCTGTTTGACTTTAACTATTATCTATATCCTTACTTTTATTTACTGCAATTTATTGCAGGGGATAGTTATATGTATCTAACAGAAAATGAAACTAATTTTAAAGTTTGACTTGATAATTAAACGGTGGGTGGGTAAAAGGTTTCGGGAAAATTTCTTTTTGGCGAAGTTTGGTCTGCAAATTACTTTATAAAATTCCAAAGTTATTTCTTTTTTATTTGTCCCATTTATTATGTTTGAAAAATTTTTTTTACCCCTTATTAAATTAAAAGGGAAATGTATTTAAAACAATTTAAAATTTTTTGAATTTAATTTTAAAAATTTTAAAGGGGAAAGAAGTTTTTAAGTTTAAAAACCCAAAATGGAAAAATTTTTGATTTTTTCCAAACATTTTTTCTGGGAAAATAGGAAAAGAAATTTTAAAAATTTTATTTTTGGTTTGGTAAGCCCTTTGGAAAAACTTTTTCCCTTAAAAAAAAGTTGCAGGGTGGTGAAGGTTAATTAGTTTTAAAAAAACACTTTTATTTTTTTGGCCCGGAAAGAAAGGGGTAAATACTATAAAGAAATTTTAAAATAAAAAAATTTTTATTTCGGGTTTAAAATGGGAAGGGGGAAATAGTTTGATAACTTTAAAATTTTTTTTTTAACACCCAAAAACAGTATTCATTTGTTTTTTTAAAAAGAAATTTAACGCTTTTTTAATATTTCTATACCCCTTTTATTTCTTTTCAATGGAAGATCAACCAGAAAAGCTTTTTTGGGCCCTCCAAAATTTCGGGGGGGAAGGGCATTTTCCAGGAAAGGCTTTCCCCGTATAGAACAAAATAGGTATGGGAATAATAGACCCTTTTTTCCCATTACCCATTTATTTGGAAAATGGGATTTATTAAAAAAACTTTATGTAAATTATTTTTTATTTTTCAAAATTTTTTATTTTAAAACAAAAAAAAATTTTTTGTAAAAAAGCTTTTATATTTTAATTAAGAAATTTTTAAATTTTTTTTATTATAAAAATTTAACAAATTTAAAACCTCCACCGGGGTTTTTAAATAAATTAAAAAAAACCCCAAAGCAAAAAGGGGGTTTTAAAACCAAAGTTTTTGCAAAACCCTTTTTGGGCCAAAGTTGGGAGCACTGTTTATATTTCCATAGTTAAATTTTTTATATACCTAGATAGTTTTTAGTTTCTTTTCTATTATAGGATCTATGTTAATGTAATACTTATAATACATAGAAAAAATTTTAGAAAAGTTACTATATAGTTATATATAAAAGCTATACTATCTTCTCCCCCTTTGGGGACTAGAGTAAATTATACATATCAAAAAAACTTTTTTGTTGTATTATATAAATACATAACACATTTAAATTTATAATAAAAAAATTTTTTATTTACATAAATTTTTGTTAATTTATAATAAAGGTATATTACAAGGCATTATTTCAAAACTATATAATATACATGGGACTAGTATAATAAATGCAATAACTATTGGTAATAAAACAGTTCAACAATAGGACATAAGCTGATCGTAACGAATACGCGGGAATGAGGCTCTCGCTCAGATAAAAGTAAATATCATTACACAAGTTTTAAGTCCTATTACCACACCACTTATAGTTGTTCCTATTACTGAATTGTAATTATCAAAGTCAATTACATTAAAATTAGTTTCATTTTCTGTTAGATACATATAACTATCCCCTGCAATAAATTGCAGTAAATAAAAGTAAGGATATAGATAATAGTTAAAGTCAAACAGATAACCACCTAAAAATAATATACTATTTAAAATACAAATAAGAATTATACTAGCATATTCAGCTAAAAAGAAAAATACAAAAATAACAGCTGAATGCTCTGTCATAAACCCACTTACAAGTTCTGATTCCTGTATTGTAGAGTATCAGTAAATACTTTACTTATTCGTTAAAAGAGTTAACTTTTAAGTAGTATTTACCTTTAAAAACCAACCCTTTATTTATATATTTACTTACAGTGACCTTAGATACATTTAAATAAATAGCTAGATCTGAAGCATAATCAAACCTTTTTACCATATTGTTATCTAGGTCATAGATACCTACACCATTAGGATATTTAACTTTTTTACTTCTTATAAGGTCTTTAGTTTTTTCCGAATGTGTCTTACCAAACATAGGATTTAATAACCCAGGTTTGCTAATGAAAGATTTAGAACTTTCATCATGATGCTTTCCTCAGAAAGGATGGTTAGTTTTATCTTTAAATCTTTCTACCATTTTTTGTTTAGCAGATTCTGTATGCTTGTAACCTTCTGAGCTAGAAGCATTTTTTAAAAAATTATATAAATTGCTGAATTTAAATTTATTTATATACATAGTTTCTAATTCAGTTAATAATTTAAAGCTAGTAGTCTTATTCTCATAAGTAAAATATTCATATATACAAAAGTTAAAGTTCTCTAAACCATATTTTGAAATAGCAATCTGTAAAGCCCTATTTGATTTTCTATTTGATAAATGTTCGTTTAATCTTAAGTATAAATCTTTTTGCACTACCTATATATTGTTTTCCAACAACCTTTTTTAAAAAAACTGTATATACCTCCAATTCAAATTCAAGTATTTTTTTTTTAATGGGAGATCACATTTAGAAAATATGCTATCTTTATCTTGTAAATTCGTTATAATTAATACAGGTATAGGATTATCTTCTTTAGGTGAACTTGAGGTAGAATAAGGTCTACGTAATGTAAAATTAAAATTAGGTTTCTTTCTGTAAGTGTTTTTAAGTTGGATTTGGGTTGATTTTATAAAAAAAAAATATACTCTTGTATACTTATGGGCTATATCATATACAATTATATAACTGTATTATCGCGTATAGTCTCTGAGGATCCTACTCATAATTACAATTATTTTGGTTTCCTGCTGATTGTTTATTGTAACATCTTTGACAATATTAACATGACTTCATATACAGCATGGCAATAACACTGGTATGGTCAACGTATGTAAAGCTTTAAAAGTTTTCAGCATATAGCGATATTTAAAGAGGCCAAATCACTATAAGTAGAATTACAAGTGGTAAAAACTAGCCTCTGCTAAATCAAATGGGGCTCTATTTGTTTCCGCTATAGATCCTATAAAAAACACAATGAATATAGGAAATAAAGGTACTACATATCAAATAGCTCTTTGAGCTTCTATAATAACAGTTATGTCTAAGCTACCTGCTAATAATACTACTAAAAGTATAGCAGAACTTAAAATTAATTCATAACTAATTAATTGAGCTGTACTTCTTAAAGACCCTAAGAATGCATATTTAGAATTAGCTGATCATCCAGCCAGCAAAATACCATATGTAGCTAATGAAGACATAGCCAACATATATAATATACCCAGATTATAATCTAGTAGCACTAAACCAGGACCATAAGGTATTACAGCATATCCAAGCAATGAAAAGATTAAAGTTATAATCGGACCAAGGAAAAATAATACTATATTGGCTTGTGTAGGAGAAACATACTCTTTTAATAAAAGTTTAAGAGCATCGGCAAATGCTTGAAGTAGACCATATCAACCCACTGCATTAGGTCCCAGTCTTCTTTGCATGCTAGCCATTGTTTTTCTCTCAGCTATAGTTACAAAAGCTACTGTTAATAAAACAGGTACAGTAACAGCCAATACTTCAAGAACAGACATAATTGTTGGAAAATATAACATTTTAAATTTAGAAGAATGATATTAAAATTACATTTAGTTAAAAAGTATATTTTAATAAATCAAGTTAATTATCTATTTAAACCGCATAGATTATATATTTTAAAATAATGTGTAAACGTGCTTTTTATAATGTATAAGCATATAGATATATGCCCAATACATTACTACTAAGTTCTATACTTGTTAACCTGTTTTAATACCCATTAGAATAAAATTTTTCCCTTTTCTCTCTCTTCCCTGCTTATATTCTACATAGAGTATATTTAAGGCTTTATAATGTTTCTTCCTCTTCATCTCCTTATTATATACTTATCCATCGCAAAAAGTTAAAAAAAAAATAAGTGGTTTGAACACTTAACTTTCCACGTGTAAAACAAATGTTCTCTTCAATGAGCTAATTTCTTTTTTTTGTTGGGCTTTACTAAACATTTGTTTATCTTCTCCCTTCATTACACTATAAATATAAATCTACTTTGCAATTTTCCCGTAAATATTAAGTATCTATTTATTGGGGATATGTTATACTATTTTGCTACACTAATTTAAATACTAATGAGCCGTTTTCATAACAAGTTAACGGTAATCTAACTATTATTTTATTTAACTTTTGTGTTATAATTAACAAACGGTAAAAAAATAATAAAAAATAAGTGATTTGAACATTTAAACCTTCGCGTGTAAAATGGGTTGCGTACCATCCATACCTAACAGAATTATAATTCTTTTGCCACCAAACTTATGTACTCTTTTTAAGTATAGATCAAATAGAATGTTTTTATTTTACGAATTAGATTATCTATACTGGATTTATATATATTTCCTTTAATATTTAAATCTTTTTGTTTTTCTATAAAGAAACTTTCCAATAGACGGGTAGCTTCGTAGTTTTGTAAATCATGCTCTAAATTTAATAAAATATCATCTTTAGCGATATAAATATCATTTAAAATAAAAATCTTAGATTTTATTCCCACTGAATTTCTGTGTTGAATAAGATCAGATTTTCTAATCTCTAACTCCTGAACTATAATAGACGCTTCATCACATGTTAAAGGTTTTCGAATTGACTCATTTAAACTATGATATAAATTCTTTACGCTAGTATTTCGTAGATAAACTTCTTTCCCTTTTTGTGATAAAAAGAACTCTGGTTTTTTTTCTATCAAAAATCTAACAAATTCAGTGAAATCATTTTCTTTAAAATTGGGTAATTCTACTACTGCTTTATGAATGTGTATAATATTAAGATCATCAAATGTATAAGTCTGAGAATGAGTCTTTGATTTTCTATGTAAATATAACTTTTGGATCCTACTTTTTATCTCTTCAGTGAAGATAATAATATTTTCTTCCGTTAATTCATTAATAACTTTTTCTGGATTTAATGGTGTTATTACTCTTAAGTCAGAACACAGAGAATTTACACTAACCTGTACAACCTGTTTTGACCTAGGATATAAATCAGGTCTAGGAAATAAATCTGGTTTTACACTAATTAATTTAGTAAGCAATTTAGTAATTTCGTTTTCGCCCCCTTCCTCTGAGAATACTCCTTGTAAATATGTAAGACCAGTATCCTTTAATTTAAAGAGTAAAAGTGGATCAAATACATTTTTTTTATTTTGGTATTCTATTTGTTTACTTCTTAATCATTTAATTAAATGATTAATTTCTTTAGATGAAAAGTTATTTAAAACTTCTTGCCCTTTTTGTGTGGAATCTCCTAAACTAACAGAATTATCTAAATAATTAATTTCTTTAGATGAAAAGTTATTTAAACCTTGTTGCCCTTTTTGTGTAGAAAAATCTGAATAATCATCGTAATCAAAATCATCCTCTGAATAATCTAGATTACCATCAAAGTAAAGTTTAGAGAATGGGTAGATCTGTGCAAGATCTATACCATGTGAATTAATAATATCTAAATTCTTTTCACGAAAAGCGTCATAAAACTTAATATACCCTCTATCTATATTAGATGAAATAGATATATCATCAAATTTTACATTGTCTACAATTTGCCTAACAGTGGATATATTCTCGACCAATTTACTATAGTGCTCCATTAGAACTGTTCTACCGATAGTACAAATTTCATCTAAGTATGAATCACGGTCACCATTAAGTTTTTCAGGATCAAATTCTAAATAGAGATAGTTTTTACTTTGCAATTCAACCATTTTAATATCAAGACAAGGGTATTTTTCAGATCTCTTTATCATTTGATCACTGTATATGTTTTCATCTTCTAGTGGTCTCTTTGTTCCCCTATTTGAATTAGAGGGATGCAATATGCTTGTGGAAGATTCACCTTTTTGAAAATTATACTCATAATTACTGAAACCTTTTTGCATTAATACTTGTAAATCATAAAAATTGTTCATAGGATCAGTTAAGTGAAGGAGTTCTCTAGTTCTGTCCACCGAAGGGTCGTAGAATGAATCTATATTTTTAGGACACAGATCAAATGAATCTTTATTTTTAGGAGATAGATCGAATGAATTTTTTGAACACTGTGTCTTTAATAAAGAATTTAAAAAATTTAGGTTACTTTCCGCTTTTTTATCCATTTTATTTACAAAATTTATATTAGTTCTGTTTAAATTAAATTCTTCAATATGACCATTTTTAAAGATAGTGTTTATGCTAACTATTTGATCAGAACAAATTAAGTTAATTTTACAGGTAATATTTGAATAGTTAGAAACAAAATTAGAAATAAGATTTCTAAGATACAAACTGTTATTTTTCAATAGTGATTCTAGGTTAATAGCATTACCTTTGTATGAATAAATAAGTTCTACTCTTTTTTCTACCTTTGTAAATAGATCTATTCTAGTGAATTTACTTATTTTAGTTAATGGATAAATATTCATTTTATTTTTAATTACCCCATTATAAAATGATCTAAATGGACTTGATATATTATAATTATAGTCATAAAGTCTAAATGAGTATAACAATCTACCAAAAATAGGAAACTTGGTTATAATATTATAAATACCTTCAGCTAAAGGTTGAGTACCATTAGCTTTAATATCTGAATTTTCAACTAAGTTAATACGTGTAAATAAATTCTCTAGTTTGGTTAAACCTAAGAACATTATTAATTTAAAGTAAGGTATTACATAGTAATAGTTAATACTACCTAGTAAAATCATATAAATAACGCTAGATAAACTTAAAGATAAGTTATCTAATTTA